>NC_091168.1:5546308-5561308 GCF_040958095.1 Procambarus clarkii
TAGGGGCGTGTAGTGGCGTGTAGGGTTCTGTAGGGCGTGTAGGGTTGTGTAGTGGCGTGTAGGGTTCTGTAGGGTTGTGTAGGAATGTGTAGTGGCGTGTAGGGTTGTGTTGGGTTGTGTAGTGGCGTGTAGGGTTGTGTAGTGGCGTGTAGGGTTGTGTAGTGGCGTGTAGGGTTGTGTAGGGTTGTGTAGTGGCGTGTAGGGTTCTGTAGGGGCGTGTAGGGTTGTGTAGTGGCGTATAGGGTTCTGTAGGGCTGTGTAGGGTTGTGTAGGGTTCTGTAGGGGCGTGTAGGGTTGTGTAGGGTTGTGTAGTGGCGTGTAGGGTTGTGTAGGGTTGTGTAGTGGCGTGTAGGGTTCTGTAGGGGGCGTGTAGGGTTGTGTAGGGTTCTGTAGGGGCGTGTAGGGTTGTGTAGTGGCGTATAGTGGCATGTAGGGTTGTGTAGTGGCGTATAGTGGCGTGTAGGGTTGTGTAGTGGCGTATAGTGGCATATAGGGTTGTGTAGTGGCATATAGGGTTGTGTAGTGGCGTGTAGGGTTGTGTAGTGGCGTATAGGGTTGTGTAGTGGCGTGTAGGGTTGTGTAGTGGCGTGAAGGGTTGTGTAGGAGCGTGAAAGGTTGTGTAGTGGCGTGTAGGGTTGTGTAAGGGCATGTAGGGGTGTGTAGGGACGTGTAGGGGCCTGTAGGGTTGTGTAGTGGCGTGTAGGATTCTGTAGGGGCGTGTAGGATTCTGTAGGGGCGTGTAGGATTCTGTAGGGGCGTGTAGTGGCGTGTAGGGTTGTGTAGTGGCGTGTAGGATTCTGTAGGGGCGTGTAGTGGCGTGTAGGGGCGTGTAGTGGCGTGTAGGGTTCTGTAGGGGCGTGTAGGGTTGTGTAGTGGCGTGTAGGGTTCTGTAGGGTTGTGTAGGAATGTGTAGTGGCGTGTAGGGTTGTGTTGGGTTGTGTAGTGGCGTGTAGGGTTGTGTAGTGGCGTGTAGGGTTGTGTAGTGGCGTGTAGGGTTGTGTAGGGTTGTGTAGTGGCGTGTAGGGTTCTGTAGGGGCGTGTAGGGTTGTGTAGTGGCGTATAGGGTTCTGTAGGGCTGTGTAGGGTTGTGTAGGGTTCTGTAGGGGCGTGTAGGGTTGTGTAGGGTTGTGTAGTGGCGTGTAGGGTTGTGTAGGGTTGTGTAGTGGCGTGTAGGGTTCTGTAGGGGCGTGTAGGGTTGTGTAGGGTTCTGTAGGGGCGTGTAGGGTTGTGTAGTGGCGTATAGTGGCATGTAGGGTTGTGTAGTGGCGTATAGTGGCGTGTAGGGTTGTGTAGTGGCGTATAGTGGCATATAGGGTTGTGTAGTGGCATATAGGGTTGTGTAGTGGCGTGTAGGGTTGTGTAGTGGCGTATAGGGTTGTGTAGTGGCGTGTAGGGTTGTGTAGTGGCGTGTAGGGTTGTGTAGTGGCGTGTAGGGTTGTGTAGTGGCATATAGGGTTGTGTAGTTTCGTATAGTGGCGTGAAGGGTTGTGTAGTGGCGTGTAGGGTTGTGTAGTGGCATATAGGGTTGTGTAGTGGCGTGTAGGGTTGTGTAGTGGCGTATAGGGTTGTGTAGTGGCGTATAGGGTTGTGTAGTGGCGTATAGGGTTGTGTAGTGGCGTATAGGGTTTTGTAGTGGCGTATAGGGTTGTGTAGTGGCGTATAGGGTTGTGTAGTGGCGTGTAGGGTTGTGTAGTGGCGTGTAGGGTTGTGTAGTGGCGTATAGGGTTGTGTAGTGGCGTGTAGGGTTGTGTAGTGGCGTGTAGGGTTGTGTAGTGGCGTGTAGGGTTGTGTAGTGGCGTATAGGGTTGTGTAGTGGCGTATAGGGTTGTGTAGTGGCGTATAGGGTTGTGTAGTGTCGTGTAGGGTTGTGTAGTGGCGTATAGGGTTGTGTAGTGTCGTGTAGGGTTGTGTAGTGGCGTGAAGGGTTGTGTAGGAACGTGAAAGGTTGTGTAGTGGCGTGTAGGGTTGTGTAAGGGCATGTAGGGGCGTGTAGGGACGTGTAGGGGCCTGTAGGGTTGTGTAGTGGCGTGTAGGATTCTGTAGGGGCGTGTATGATTCTGTAGGGGCGTGTAGGATTCTGTAGGGGCGTGTAGTGGCGTGTAGGGTTGTGTAGTGGCGTGTAGGATTCTATAGGGGCGTGTAGTGGCGTGTAGGGGCGTGTAGTGGCGTGTAGGGGCGTGTAGTGGCGTGTGGATGGTTCTGTAGGTTCGTGTAGGGTTGTGTAGTGGCGTGTAGGGTTCTGTAGGGTTGTGTAGAAATGTGTAGTGGCGTGTAGGGTTGTGTTGGGTTGTGTAGTGGCGTGTAGGGTTGTGTAGTGGCGTGTAGGGTTGTGTAGTGGCGTGTAGGGTTGTGTAGTGGCGTGTAGGGTTCTGTAGGGGCGTGTAGGGTTGTGTAGTGGCGTATAGGGTTCTGTAGGGCTGTGTAGGGTTGTGTAGGGTTCTGTAGGGGCGTGTAGGGTTGTGTAGGGTTGTGTAGTGGCGTGTAGGGTTGTGTAGGGTTGTGTAGTGGCGTGTAGGGTTCTGTAGGGGCGTGTAGGGTTGTGTAGTGGCGTATAGGGTTCTGTAGGGTTGTGTAAGGTTGTGTAGTGGCGTGTAGGGTTGTGTAGTGGCGTCTAGAGGCGTGTAGGGTTGTGTAGCAACCTGTCCTCTTAGAAAGAACGTCAACATTTGCCGTTTGACTCTACGGCTGTTTTTGGACGTTATTTTGTGTAAAACTACGTCTATTATCGCTTCCATGGACTATCTCTAATTATACAATGAAATACCACACTCTTATTATTCTATAACTCACTGACTATGCTCTGATATTTGTTCTTCAAGTAAAAATATATATATTTTTGCCTTAATTAGGCCATAATCCAGAAAATTCCAGCCTATCGATCTTTATATTTAGGAAAACATCTAATAAATTTGGAAACAAAATTTTTTGTTCGCCGACAGTTGCCTGTTACTATTTAACCCTCTATGCTTTAATGTCATTTTATGCTGGTCATTGTGACTTTCCCAGGATTTATATAGGTTTTGTAGTAGCATTTAGTCAGACTACAGTAATTTAACTAATGGGAAACCTCTATAGTCGTCGTAAATTAATAATAATAATTTATCAAATAATAAATTAGCAAACATATACAACTTTTTGTGTTACGACTTTTCGGGTAGGCCGTTCTGTTTGTTTACAACCTCAATGGTCCAAAAAACACAATACTTTTAATAAATAAGTGACTAAGTATGCTCTAATATATGGTCCTCAATGAAAATTATCGTTTTTTTTTGTTAATTTGTCCATAATGAATAAGATTCCTTACTGTTGATCTTTATATTAAGAAAAACATCTAAACAAATTGGTATTTTGTTTTCGTTCAGATAAAAATTACAGATACTATTTCTTAGTTATCATTTAATGTAGGTGGTTATTATTTTACTGTTATGTATAAAGAAATTTAGCATTATGCATTTATAATACAGAACAATTTGGTGGTTCAACTGCCTTATAATTATGTAAAAGACATTGTGACAAATGATAATTAAAATCAAGATTTTTTGACAACTATAAAATCCTGTTGAAATCATGCCGTTTGGAGTTGTCATACGTTTCTTAGTAAATAATATTAAGTAATGTTTGGCACAATTTATCACTGTATATACAAACTGTTTAGGTATTAATGTATTCTAAAGTTTGTTTTATTTTTTAAATGTGTACTATGTTACTTCATCCTAAACTTCTTTTGGAATGTTTATATCAGATATAAGTAATTGGCCACTTTCGCGAAACGGCGTTTGAAAAAATAAACTTTGCCCAACTGAAATGAGCGTTTCGGCTATCGAGCGGCAACATTTAAAAGTGTATACTCTTTTGACTGTCCTGACGTTAATTTTCGAAGTACGTATTTCATTTTTGTACCGATGTGCTCGCAATAGAATGTTCTAGAAGAACATAAGTATAAAATGCTACCAAAACATAAGTTAGATCAGCACCAAATAAAAAACTACGTCGATGACTAGCCGTGAGCGCCAGATAGCAACGAAATGTTTCTACTATCTTCAGGGTTGTCATCTCCACACTTGTCCTACAGGATTAATTTTGGTATCACTGAAATCGCAATAAAATTCTCAACACGGACATATGCATATAAATATAGAATCAATGTTGCAACCGACCCAAAAGAGTGTGGGAAGTGGCCGAAGTGTTACCCGCGGCGGCATACAGGCGAAACCTGTATTGAAAAGTGTATATTCAATTCACTGTCCTGACATTATTTTTCGATGTACGTATTTCATTTTTGTACCAATGTGTTCGCAATAGAATGTTCTAGAAGAACATCAGTATAAAACGTCACATAAGGATGCGTTCGACCGGCAACAAATATAAAAACTATGTCGATAATACTCGTAGTGTCAATAATACAATTGTTTTACCACGATGATTCACTGCCATGCCGTTCTCCCAAATAAGCTCTTCGGCTATTAGAGAGAACGTAAATTTCATGGCAAACATTTCTAAACTATCCCCAAGTAGATCTGATCGAAATTGGAATTTATACAAGTAACGTTTAAACGTTCTTTTAGTGTAAATAACAAAAGAAAATGTAAGACAGTCTACATACCTCTTTTCAAATATCTTTTAATTTTTTTCCCCTAAAGAAAAATAAGATTTTGCCAATTTTGCTTAACAAGTACATTATTTATTAACTTTTTGTCGTTATTATTATTATAATTAAAAGAATTACACCTTGCGTTTGTTTATGTACAAAACATGGTATAATAACCAGTTCGTTGCCCCTAAATCAACACAACATAACCAGTTTACTGATGTCGTCGCCCCTAAATCAATAACAACAAACAGTGTACTATCGTAAAAATTCATAGCTTAGGATTTCTTATTCTCAGGTTAGTCATTCTTAGGCTCTGTTGTTTTAGGTTAGGTTAGATTATGCTATAACCTTCGCAAAGAAATGCAATGATTGAAATAATGAGAATGGAATTAAATTTACAGAGTGTGTGTGATAGAGTCCGTGACATTAACACTAGAGTAGCTATTCGTTTCATGCGGAGAAAAGGAGGGGATAAGCTGTTTGAGAGCGTTCAGACCTGCTTGAGTGACGTACACACTTCCAGGAAACTGAGGGAGACACACTACACGAGGGGATTAGCTCATGACCTCAGGGAATACAATGTACTTGACTGCTGTAAACCCTCTCGACAGTGTAATATGTCTGCTCCCTGGAAAGTACAGAAAATAGACGTCGAAATTGTACCCCTCAAGGTGAAAAAGATTCATCATGAACCGGGACAATTACGGTGTTTGTATGGAAGCATGATATCTCGGTTACCAAGAGGCAACAGTTTACATGTATATTCCCAGCAAACACAGAACGTTTGTGGACGTTTTTAAATGGTGCCACAAAGGTAATACTGTAACTTTTGACATAAATACGTATATCTAACGTTCTTAAAACCAAAGGATATAACTAAAAACATTTATTCTTGAGACACAGTTTTTTAAGATTTATGTAAAAATTTAAAAATAATAGTGAATGCTATGGTATTATAATGTTTTCATGCTTTATATTTAAGAATAAATAATTTTCAGTCAACATTTAGTTTTTTTTGTTTACTTTATGTAAACCTATCCAATTTACGTTCTTATAACATAAATATAACATTTATATGACGTCAGTATAACGTTATTTACACGACATCATTACGTTATTATGATGTTATATTAACATATAATTCCTGTATGAAAACCAGAATATATGTTGAACTTTATGTTTTAAACCTTGCAAAGTTATCAAAAAACTTGGAATAAGACGGTAAGCATGCTTTACTTATGAAAATATACAAACAAATCAACAAAAACATTTTAACATAAAAAACATAAACATAACATAAATTGATTGCATGCATGGGAGTTAACTGGAACTATGTAATATTGCATACATGAACCTTAAGGTACAAACCCAGTGTATTTACCCATGCAGTTCTTTCCTAAATCTAAATTTTTCCAATTTTTACACTTTGTTTCGAGTTCTGTCTTGTGTTGCTACTTTTAATACCCCATTAATGTCCCCTTTGTTATGTACATTCGTCCCATTGTGCACCTCTACTATATGTCACTCCTAATTCTTCGCTTTTCTAGAGAATGTAATATAAGCTTTGACAATCTTTCTTCATATGACAGGTTAACAGGTAGAATAGGACAGGTAGAACAAAGATTACCATTTATATATGGATAACTATTATAAGTCGGTTTGAATGAGTGAATTGCTGCTTGAAGATAGGTATATACACCTGCGGTACTATCAGATTGCATCGTGGTGAGCCTAAAACCCTTCAGATCCAAGCAAAGGGTAAAATGCCAGCAGATACAATTGCGAACACATTGATACCAAAATGAAAGACATATGACGAGAATTGAGGTAACCAAAGTGAAAAGAGTGTTCACATTACATTGCACTAGAGTGCTCCTGGGTTACTTTCTCTCACTTTCTCTGTTTTGTGCGGATGGTACACCTTGCTTTTGGAGTTTATATGCATTTAAACCTGTAGATAATTCTATTGCTAACACATTGATACCAAAATGAAAGACCTAGGATGACAATTGGGGTGACCAAAATGAAAGAGTGTATACATTTTATCGCTCTTGTGCGCTCCCTGGTAACACACTCTCGCTTACTCTGTTTGTTGCGGATGGTAAGCCGGGCTTTTGGAGTTTATATGCCTTTAGTCCTGTAGAGAATTCTATTGCGAACACATTGATGCCAAATTGAAAAACCTAGGATGAGAATTGAGGTAACAAAGTTGAAAAGGGTATACACTTTTCAGTATTACCACGCTCTCTAATGTAATGAGAGTTGCCTGAGGGTGGCTCAGCTTTCTTTTTCTGGTACCCTTGGCCTACATTCATCTTGTCGGCGGGTGGAGCGCGCTGCTGTCTTTGACATTATATGCACATAGTTCTGTTGGGAATTCTATTGCGAACGCATTGATACCAAAATGAAGGACATAGGACGAGAATTAAGGTGACAAAGTTGAAAAGAGTATACACTTTTCAGTATTTCTGCACACTACCAGGGAATGTCTAAAAAAAACTGGAGAGTGTGGAGGGGTAACTTGCCCAAAACGCGAAAGTGTTTGGGGCGATTAACTTTCGTTCAGTACTATCATGCAAGAGAAGCCACACATCTATGGTTCATCCAAAAAAATCAGTAGACTTCTAGATGTTACTACTGCTCGGCTTAGACTCGGTTACAAGTATTTCTGGGAATTCTCATTATCTGCTGATGTAGATCTGACCAAACTGTGTCAACAAAATTATTCGCACACCCTCCGTCACTATGTGACAGTGAATTCAGAGACAATTCTATAACCAATGTACCAACGATATGTAAATATTTCATTCAAAATGATCTGCTACCAGAAATTTTAGCCAAATATCCCCAGTTTGCTAACTGTAGATAGTAACTAAGTGATTGTAACATATCCACCGCTGCCCACTGGATGGGGGGCGGTGTGCAGGACAAACATATCAATTGTAACACTAGCTCTCCACATATGTCAGTTGCTTAATTTAGAAACTGTACTTGTGGTCGATCTCGAACGCATTGTTGATGTGACGACTTATACTGAATTTTGTAACTAGCTCATCAAGATTGTAACTTGCTGAGCTAAATGAATTGTGGGGTTCAGTCCCTGAGCCCATTATGTGCCTCTGTAACCCTTTCCACTACCTCCCACAAGATGGGTATGGGGTGCATAATAAATGAACTAAACTAACTTTAAGGCATCCTGAAAGAAAGCTTGGAGGGCTTGAAAAATTGCAGACAAAGCCTTGAGGATAATCCTTGGGTGCCCTCGTACCACAAAGATACTTAATATGAGAAAGGAACTTAATATTCCGGGCGTTGTTTATCGTGTTACTAAAATTAACTGTCAAATTGGTATAAAAATGCTTAGGCTAGCTCATCCTAACCCTTGCACAGAAGCCCTCCAGAATTTCTTTATTGAATGTAAGCATTGTTTCAAATAGATAAATAAAATTGGAACTGAACTCAGAAAGTATCAGATTTATAATTTGTACCAAGAGAGACAACAATATCACTTTCCTGCACTGTAGGAAATTACACCCTTTTCAATTTTAATCCCTCCCTTTCCATCAAAGGAGCAAATTAGAGATCAGTCCCAGCTTTGTTTTGAGGCAAAGCTCAACGTCTTAAGCCATATTGATGCTCTGTCCACAGAGCATTCTCTCTCTCAAATCATATACACTGAAGGTTTCCTACAGCGCCCAACGGGTGCAGCTGGAAGTGCAGTTGTCCTGACAATAGGCTATGGCTTATATTTTGAGTGGGGAGTCCGTATAAACAACTGGGCCTCTACCCTTCAGACTGAACTATTTGCCTTGCACCTTGCACTGAAATGTGTACAAGTATCCAAACTTGATACATTAATTGTGACTCTTTATCATCCTTAATTGTTCTCAACTCCTTAAGACATAACTGTAACATGCTTGTGTCTGAAGCTAGACACAAATACAACAACAACTTTCAACTGCCCTGAACTATATCCGATCCTATCTTAGTAACAGACACCAATATGTAGCCATCAATGATATAACCTCTCCCACTCTACCACTTACCATAGGGGTGCCACAGAGCAGCATCCTAGGACCCTCCTGTTTCTTATATACATCAATGATCTCCCTAATGTCTCTAACATACTTAAACCTATATTGTTGGCTGATGATACTACTACTCGTCGAGGGGCCTCGTAGCCTGGTGGATAGCACGCAGGACTCGTAATTCTGTGGCGCGGGTTCGATTCCCGCACGAGGCAGAAACAAATGGGCAAAGTTTCTTTCACCCTGACTGCCCCTGTTACCTAGCAGTAAATAGGTACCTGGGAGTTAGTCAGTTGTCATGGGCTGCTTCCTGGGGGTGGAGGCCTGGTCGAGGACCGGGCCGCGGGGACACTAAAGCCCCGAAATCATCTCAAGATAACCTCAAGATATCTACTCTGACCCCAACCCACTCCTGTTAAATAATGTTGTAAACAATTAATTAAAAAAAGTCTACTTGTGGATGTCAACCAACAAACTCACACTAAACATAGAAAAGATCTACTATATCTTATTTGGAAACAAATCAACAAATTCAATTCAGCTTCAGATAGCTAATGTAAACATTAACAATAAAAATGATGGAAAGTTCCTTGGCCTATTCCTAGACAAGAGACTCACCTTCCGCACCCATATACAACACATAACTAAAAAGGTTTCTATAACAGTTGGTATACTCTCTAAGATCAAATATTATGTACCCTACTCTGCTCTCCTCTCACTCCATTATGCACTTATCTATCCCTATCATTCTTATGGTATTTGTGCTTGAGGTTAAACCTCTGCAAACTACCTCAAGCCCATCATCATCCAGTAAAAATCTGCTATCAGGACAATAACTAACTCTGCCTTCAGACAACACACAGCTCCCTTGTTCAAATCCCTAAACATGCTAAACATAAATTCACTCCATACATTCTCCTGTGTAAATTACGTTTATAAAACCCTTTTTCTAAGTGCAAACCCTGTTCTGAAACTCTTCCTGGACAGATGTAATAGAACACATGGCCACCCCACCAGACATAAATATCTCTTTGATATCCCCAGAGTCAAACTTAATCTATGTAAACACTCTATGTAAATAAAGGGACCTAGTCTATGGAACTCACTCCCTAATGATTTGAAAAGCTGTCCAACTTCTGCCATATTCAAAAATAAAACCAAAAAGTACCTAATTTCATCTTCATAGTTTTCTACCATGGGCTTTATCTTCACACTGTATCTAGTGTTACTCAATCCCCCAATATTTGTACCTAAGCCATATTACTTTAACATTGTAATCTTAGATATCATCTGATATCATGGTTGTTGTATTCAGTGCATATACTACTGCATTATTCCTTGAAACTTTTCCTCGAAATGATCTTCATATTGTGCTTCAGTGAACCAATGTATAACCCTGAAATGCTATCCTCATGTACCTAGTAATCCTTGTTTCTTTATTGTGTATTGTTATTATTGTGTATCATTCTGATCTGTTTTTGTGTCAAAATTTCTTCAAATTACCTGTAAACACTTTTGCTGATTTTACTGTAATTATTCTACTTAAAATTATCTGTACCTGTAAAGAAAAGCTGTAAAATACCTGCCAACATTTTTTATCAATTTTACTGTTAATTTATAAAAAAAAAATCTGTTTAAGGACTTACCCGAAACGCTATGCGTGCTAGTGGCTTTACAAGAATGTTAATTCAACTTATTTTCTATATTCTCTGTTAACCCCCAATGTAACTTCTTGTACATAAATAAATAAAAATAAAATAATAAAAATATCAAAATTATTAATGATGGGGTCAAGCGACGAGGGAGTAATTGCGCAAAGCGTCCCTCACCTGTGACGTCACAGCGTCATCTGACGCCATATCAACACAGCGGCCATTTTGTCGTCAGTTCAGTCATGGCGAGGACAAACCCTTCATGCAAACTGCACCTACTATCAAGAAGAAGAAGATTTTGTGTTCCACCGATAGTATTATCGTAAGTAAACACTTATATTTTATATTTTATTATATTAATTGATTCTATTTTTCTGTAATAAAGGTCCAAGGGTCCAAGGGGGTGTTGAGTAGGGAGCAAGGGTACTGTGTTGGGAAGTGAGGGCTGTTACTGGTGTCTGTGGGGATGTGAGGACTTGTACCAACCACTATCACCACCAGTACCTTGTCTTGCACCCTGTTTAGTATTCCTATTGAGATATGAAATATTATTGCATTCATATAATTATTCATTCACAGTCATTACTATTTTTATGGGCTATGTTCTGTTACCCTAATGCTTTTTACCCCTGGGCATGTCCATAGGGTTCTGGTAGTTGTTCTACTCACCAAGCCCTTCCAAGGCCAGGCTTGACATGTGAGAGCTTGATCCAACAGGCTGTTGCTTGGACAGGCCCCTCAGGCCCACATATCCACCACAGCCTAGTTTGTCCAGCACTTCTTGAAGATGTTCAGGTTTTCTCTTGAAGGTGTCGACGGTTGTTCCAGCAATACTGTATTTCTTTTATTGCTGAAAACATGTTTTCAGCCATAAAAAAAATAATCCTGAATCCAGAAAAAAATCCCTTTTGTATCATCTGGAAATTTTCAAATATTGCTGATCAAACCTGAGTCTAAATTATTTGTATATATTATGAATTACAGAGGTCCCAGGACAGAGTTTTGAGGAACTCCACTTACATTTTCCCACTCTGATTTAACCCCATTTATACAAACTCATTCTTATCTTTTAGCTAATCATTTATTGTACACACAATACTCAGCCTGTGTAGGGTAGTTTATTGTGCATCCTAGTATTGTGTATGTGTAGTATATATATTTGTGTAGTATATTTGGTATATTTAATGCCTCTAACCTCTCCTCATAGTTCTTGTCCTTCAATTCTGGGAGCCACTTAGTAGCATGTCTTTGCACCTTTTCCAGTTTATGTGCTTCTTAAGATATGGGCACCATACAACCGCTGCATATTCCAGCTTTAGTCTAACAAAAGTCGTGAACAATTTCTTGAGTATTTCGCCATCCATGCATTTAAAAGCACTGAATATTATCTTTTATCTGCAATTGGTTGTTGCTGTATTTATAGAATATGATTTGTTCTGCTTTACATTTGTTTATTCTTTTTTTCAAAATTTCTTTCTGCCTCTCTCCTCACTGCCGTGTAGTTGTTTCTCTTTGTATTACTGGTATGTTTGGGGGTTTGGCCTCTTCGTATATTGATTCCATTTTTGTGTCTTTTGGTCTCTGGCCGTCTTGAAATTTCAGTTGAACAAATCCTGTTTCCTAGTTCTGCATCTCTGTTTTGGTATAAATGTTTTTGTTCCTTTATCATATATTTCACAAAATTGACATACTGTGCATTAATTCATCTCAATTACTTCCTTTCCTAACAGCAAGCCTTTCCAGTAAAATTCTTTGAATTCTTTTCTGACTTCCGGCCTAATGTTTGTTTTATCCTAGTGTGTATGATGCCTAGCGTGTGTCTGGTGCCTGTTGTGTTAAACCGAAGATAAATGCATAAGTATAGGTCAGTAATTTCTCCAGCTTTGAAAGGGGCTTTCATTATGCAGCAGTATTCCACTCTAGAGAGCACTAGCGTCTTGAAAACTATCATCATCGGTATAGCATCTCTAGTGTGAAAAGTTCTTGTTATCTATCCTGTCATTTTTCTTGCAGTTGTGACGGCTACTTTATTGAGTTCTTTAAATGTAAGGCCTTCTGACATCAGTACACCCAAATCCTTTACGTTGCTTTTCCGTTCAATATTATGATTTGACTGAGTTTTGTAAGTGGTTTTCGTTTTTATATTTTCATTTTTTCCGTAACGCATGAGCTGAAACTTATGTTCGTTAATCACCATGTTATTTTCTGTAGCCCATAGAAAGACCTGATTTACATCTGATTGGAGGTTTGCCGTGTCCTCTATGTTGCCTACTCTCGTGAAGATTCTAGTGTCATCTGCAAAGGATGATCAAGTACTATAGGTTGTGTCCTTGTCTATGTCCGATATGAGGATGAGAAAAAGTATTGGAGCAAGCACAGTACCCTTGGGGACTGAGCTCTTTACGGTTGATGGTCCAGATTTTATTTTGTTGACTACTACACATTGGGTTCTATTAGTCAGGAAGTTGTATATCCATCTGCCTATTTTTCCGGTAATTCCTTTTGAACGCATTTTATGTGCAATAACACAATGGTCACATTTGTCAAAGGCTTTTGCGAAATCTGTGTAAATTACATCAGCGTTTTGTTTGTCTTCCATGGCATCTAGTGCCATGTCAGAGTGGTCCAGCAACTGTGATAGGCAAGAGCGCCCTGTTCTGAAACCATGTTGTCTGGGGTTATAGAGATGCTGTGATTCCATGTATTTTGTGATCTTACTTCTTAGCATTCTCTCAAAGATTTTTATGATGTGCGATGTTAGTGCTATCGGTCTGTAGTTTTTGCCTCTGCCTTATTTCCTCCTTTATGGGGCGGTGCCATCTCTGCTGTTTTTAGTATGTCAGGGATAATGCCAGTATCTTGGCTTTGTCTCCAAAGAATGTGAAGGGCCTGCGATAACGTTTTTTTACAGTTCTTGATGAATATAGTTTCCAAGAATCAGGGCCTGGTGCAGAGTGCATAGGCATACTGTCTATGGCTTCTTCAAAATCCAGTGGGGATAGGATCACATCTGATTTATGATTTGATGTTGGTATCATATCCATGAAAAATTCATTTGGGTTATCAATCTTCAGTGTGTTCAGTGGCTCGCTGAAAACAGTCGTACTGATTGTGTGGTAAGGCGTACTGATTCTTGTGTGGTATTGTGGCAAGTGCAATAATATGTATTGTTTCATTGCAGATAAGAGATTCCAGATCGTTCCAGATTTCCGAAGTACTGAAATGCAAATCATACAAGCTTGGTGGATCTAGGTGCAAGGTAAAATAATTTACATTTACTTGAATATATTTTTAGCTAATTATCAGTATATATATAATATATTTATATGCATATATATATATATATATATATATATATATATAATATATATATATATATATATATATATATATAATATATATATTATATATATATATACTGTAACCCCGCGATTATCCGGGATTCAAACATCCGGAAAACGCCCTTATACGGCCAAAATCGTGATCGGATAAAGTTATCACAATATCCGGGCAAAATGGCCACAGGAACCGGATAAAAGCTGGTTTGGCCGGATGAATATTCGGCCATACCGTATTAATCCCATCTGTGGCTCTAGACGCATGGTGGAGGAGGGGGTGGGGTGGGTGGGTGGTGTTGGGAGGGTGGGAGGGGTGCGTCGGAATGGACCACCTGGGTACAGGAATTACCATTAATTTTAGAACACTTAATCATAGCCAAAAACAAATTCAATAAGTACTAGTAATTATGTATTAACAAATAAATAAGTTTCCTAAAAGTAATGTGCACAGGCTGAAGTTTTCTTCAAAAATATTGTGAGTTTTTTTCCTCCTGGCGGCCTACGTAACGCGCTATAGCTGCCCCCCCCAAGTGGACCCGTCCAACACTGGTCAACCATTAATGGTGCTGCGCCATTAGTGAAATATTTTTTTAAATAACTTTTTTATTTTCATAGTAACTTTGAACATTTTTGGCCAAGATTATGTCCGGTAGCAGCATCAATCGTTCTGGAGGTGTTAAGAGGAAGAAAGTTGTCTTAACAATTAAAGACAAGTTACTGTTATACACCTCAACCAGTGAGGCGTCAGAGTGCTGCTCCATTAGTGAAATATTTTTTTAAATAACTTTTTTATTTTCATAGTAACTTTGAATATTTTTGGCCAAGACTATGTCTGGTAGCAGCATCAATCGTTCTGGAGGTGTTAAGAGGAAGAAGGTTGTCCTAGCAATTAAAGACAAGTTATGTGTTGTTCAACCAGTGAGGCGTCACAGGCAGCCAAATGCCTTCAACAAGTGAGGCGCCATAGGCAAGCCAAGCGCCTTCAACAAGTGAGGAGCAAGCAAGCAAGCGCCTTCAACAAGTGAGGCGCCATAGGCAAGCCAAGCGCCTTCAACAAGTGAGGAGCAAGCAAGCAAGCGCCTTCAACAAGCGAGGCGTCACAAGCAAGCCAAATGCCTTCAACAAGTGAGGCTTCACAGGCAAGCCAAGCGCCTTCAACAAGTGAGGACAAGCAAGCGCTTCAACAAGTGAGGCGCATGCAAGCGCCTTCAACAAGCGAGGCCTCACAGGCAACCCAAATGCCTTCAACCAGTGAGGCTTCAGCAGCTGGCAGTCAAAACTAACTTTGCTTAATGAACTGTACAGTAATTTTAAGTGTTGTGTTAGTATAGGTTACGTAAATTGTTAAGAATTCTTAACTTCAAGATGTGTGGCATCAATCAAGAAGACGA
>NC_091168.1:5566308-5594164 GCF_040958095.1 Procambarus clarkii
AATTCTTTAAAGATTTCTCACATAATGTATAGGTTGTGTGGGGTCTATGTTCTCCTGTTCCACATTCCATAACATGGCATTTATTAACATTAAATTCCATTTGCCAAGTGGTGCTCCATATACTTATTTTATCCAGGTTTTCTTGAAGGGCATGACAATCATCTAAATTTCTTATCCTTCCTATTATCCTAGCATCATCAGCAAACATGTTCATGTAATTCTGTATACCAACTGGTAGATCATTTATGTAGACAATAAACATCACTGGTGCAAGAACTGCACCCTGTGGTACTCCACTTGTGACATTTCTCCAGTCCGATACATTGCCTCTGATTACTGCCCTCATTTTTCTATCAGTCAGAAAATTTTTCATCCATGTTAGAAGCTTACCTGTCACCCCTCCAATATTTTCCAGTTTCCAGAACAACCTCTCTATGTGGAACTCTGTCGAATGCCTTTTTTAGGTCCAGATAGATGCAGTCAACCCAACCATCTCTTTCCTGTAATATATCTGTTGCTCGATCATAGAAACTGAGTAAATTCGATACAGAGGGTCTTCCAAATCGAAAACCATACTGTCTGTCTGAAATTATATCATTTCTCTCCAGGTGTTCTACCCATTTAGTTTTAATTATTTTTTCCAATATTCCAATTCCAATTTTTTCCAATAATGTGTGTGTGTGTATGTATATTTGTGTTGTTGAATATGACCGAAAGTCATAGTCTTTCTGCCCCTCTCCTTACTGCTATTGTTGTTTCTCGCATCTTTGTATTGCTTGTATGTTTGGGCAATTTTTCCCCTTTTCCTAGTTCTGCATCTCTGCTTTAGTATAAATTTTGTTGTGCCATTATCATATATTTCACAAAACTTGACATACATCTCATTTACTTCATGTCCTAACAGCAAGTGTTTGTCAAATTCCTTAAGGAAATATCTGAGTTCCCCATAATGACCTCTCCACAAGTCAGGTTTTTCAACTGCTTCAAGCTCATTTTCTTCCAGATTATAATGCATTGCATACTTTATTCCCAAAAAGACATGGTCACTTTTACCCAAGTGACCATGTCACTTGGGTAAAAGGAGGGACGAAAACCATTGGAGAACATGGTCACTTGGTCAAGACATGGTCAAGACATGGTCACTTTTACCCAAGTGACCATGTCACTTGGGTAAAAGGAGGGACGAAACCATTGGAGAAGCCGTTATTGACTAGGTCCAATGGTTTCGTCGAAGACATCATAAGAAGGAAAGTGAAAAGCCATGCAACCTCTGAAGAGACAACTAACACAACACCTATACCCCCTATTAGACTATTTTACAGGAACTTCTTTTCCACAGCTCATAAAACGGAGGAAAGGGTCCTGAAAGATATTGTTAATAGAAACGTTATCCCTACAGACAAAAATCAGAGGATACAACTGACGATTTACTATAAAACCAGAAAAACGGCCAGCCTACTCATGAGAAACTCTCCAGACACAAAACAGAACGCTTTAAAAGAGACTAACGTCGTCTATGCCTTCAAATGCCCTCTTGGGGACTGTAAGCTCCAAAAAACCCAGTATATAGGCAAGACAACAACATCTCTTTCTAGGCGTTTAACGATGCATAAGCAACAGGGCTCCATTAAGGAACATATAATCTCTTCCCACAACCAAACCATCGCCAGAGAAATCCTAGTAAACAACACAGAAATCATCGATAGATACAGCGATAGCAGGCGGCTTGACGTTTGCGAGGCACTACACATCAAGAAGTCAACACCAGCAATCAACAGCCAATTATTGCACAACTATATTCTACCCACCTCAAGACTCCGCTCCAATATAGAAGCATCAAGAAATATGGACCAATAGGCTTTCTACAAACACTTCTATTCAATATCCATTGTTTCGTGTTCTGTCTTGTGTTGATGAAATTAATACCCTATTAATACTCTTATTCTGTCTTGTGTTGATGAAATTAATACCCTATTAATACCACATCTTGTTCTGTCTTGTGTTAATGCCACATCACCCCTTCCACCTCACTCAAATGTAGATATAAAATCGGAGATGCGTAAGTTCTATTCAGTTGTGTATTTGTGAACTAAAGTCTTTGAAAATGTAATAAGTTTTACGAAACGCGCTCGTGTCGCGTCAGACTAGAAATAAAAATGAATTTTGGAGAATTGATTTTTGATTTACCTCCAACAGTGAAACGAAATGTACGAAAGATTGAGAAAATTCGTGTTAGAATTATTAATCTTACTTTTTCGGTAATATTTAATAATATATGTCTACAGGAAAGACTGCTACCAAAATATATATATATATATATATATATATATATAATATATATATAATATTATATATATATATATATATATATATATATATATATATATATATATATATATATATATATAAAGTTTGTGTGTGTTTAATTTATATAAATAAATAATTAAATATTAATTTTGTTAATATCTTTTCAGGGAAAACTTGCAAGTACAATTCGTATACAAGAGGGGCAACAAGAGCCAGAGGATGTCTACTAAGAAAATATATAAGTCTTTATCCTCACACTCTTGATATATGGTCTTCTCTGGTCTCTTTATTTTCTCTCCTCACAAATGTCCCTTTTTTTTATTTCTTTTACGTTTCTCTCCTGTTTTTCTAATCTTTTAATCTCTCCTTTCCTCCTCTCTTCTACCACCTCTCGTTTCCTGTCTCTTCTAGCTTCTCTCTTCCTTTACTTTTTATATTTGTGGTATTCATTTATGTCATTTTTATCTTGTATATTTTTCTTGTATCTTTTTCTTATCTTGTGTTTCTCTTCCCCTTCTCTTCAATGATTTCTCATTTCTCTCTCTCTCTGTTGTTTCTGTTCTGTCTTCTCTCTCCTTGCCTTAATTTTGTTCTGTCTCCTCTTTTGTTGTGTGTGTGTCTTTCTGTCTCTGTCTGTCTGTCTCTCTCTCTCTCTCTCTCTCTCTCTCTCTCTCTCTCTCTCTCTCTCTCTCTCTCTCTCTCTCTCTCTCTCTCTCTCTCTCTCTCTCTCTCTCTCTCTCTTTCTTTCTCTTTCTTTCTCTATTTCTCTCGTTCTCTCTCTGGCTCTCTCTCTCTCTGGCTCTCTCTCTCTGGCTCTCTCTCTCTCTCTCTGTCTCTCTCTCTCTCTCTCTCTCTGGCTCTGGCTCTCTCTCTCTGGCTCTGGCTCTCTCTCTTCTCTCTCTCTGGCTCTCTCTTCTCTCTGGCTCTCTCTCTCTCTCTGGCTCTCTCTCTCTCTCTGTCTCTCTCTCTCTCTCTCTCTCTCTCTCTCTCTCTCTCTCTCTCTCTCTCTCTCTCTCTCTCTCTCTCTCTCTCTCTCTCTCTCTCTCTCTCTCTCTCTCTCTCTCTCTCTGGCTCTCTCTCTGGCTCTCTCGCTCTCTCTGGCTCTCTCTCTCTCTGGCTCTTTCTCTCTCTCTCTCTGGCTCTCTCTCTCTCTGGCTCTCTCTCTCTCTGGCTCTCTCTCTCTCTGGCTCTCTCTCTCTCTCTCTCTCTCTCTGGCTCTCTCTCTCTGGCTCTGGCTCTCTTCTGGCTCTCTCTCTCTCTCTGGCTCTGACTCTCTCTCTCTCTGGCTCTGGCTCACGCTCTCTCTCTCTCTGGCTCTCTATTTCTCTGGCTCTGTGGCGCTCTCTCTCTGGCTCTCGCTCTCTCTCTCTGGCTCTCATATTTCATTTGATTTAAAATGTCTGAGATTTTTACTTAATCTAAGTTATATTGCATGGTGCTAATATGAATATATACATGACTGTTTTTTTTTTCTTTCTCTCTCTCTTTCTCCCTTTCTTTCTTTCTCTTTCTTTCCTTCTCTCTCTCTCTTTCTTTCTCTTTCTACATGAATATAATACCTGACTATGTTTACATTCACTTGTAGATTTTTATTTTTAGTTAATTAGTCCTAAACTTTTGATTAATAGATTTTTATTATTAGTCATAGAAAAACTATAGTGTTATATGTATACTCGGAAAATTTTACTTGTTTTAGTTTTAAGTAACAATAACTGCTTGTAACGTCAGACTGATCTCAGCATGACATGAATCACAGGCTGCTTGATCACAAAATCTATTGTGTTCACATATTGCATATATAGATTTTTATAGATTTTAAATTTTTACTTTTATATTCTGTTATAGATATAGTCTATATATTTCGAGCTATTACATATATTTTGTTGTATTACTTATTCTTAATTAAATAAATATAATATTTTAATTCTCATTTTGTACCCTATTTATTTGTAATTTACACATACATATATAGGATGTCCATTTCTTTCTCAGATATGTCTTCTTTCTTTCTCTCCTTTTCTATTTCAGATATGAATTAAAAAATTATTATACCTAATTTACCCTAAACGTTTTAATGTAGGTAATTAAAAGATTATAAAAAAGTTTTAGAAATGTTAATTATTTACGTTCTAAGGTCGTATATAAAAGTTCTCAAAAAAACTTTTCTAAACGTAATTATAAACGTGCTGAAAACAATGAAATGTCATTTTTAGGATGTTTTAAAAACGTGAAAATGTTTGCTGGGTTGCGACGGGTCGGTGGCGGAGGATGGCAGGGCAGGGTGTGGTGTCCTAATAGGGAATATACGGAGTTTGGGACTGTGGACAGGATAATTGAACTCCGGCTTAGTAATTATATATCATCCACACAAGCTGAACTGCAGGCCATTCTGGCGTGTTTGGAGGAAGTACGTCATGACGACAAAATTGTTTTTGTATTTGTCGATAGCCGAGGAGCACTGGAGTCCTTAAACAGTCGAAACCCAGTCTTCATGTCTATAGTTGAGGATTGTAAGAGAAGAATAACTGAGATACAGCTGAAAGGTCATAGTGTGAAATTCATGTGGATTCCATTTCATGTTGGAATAGTGCTCAACGAGGTGGCGGATGACTTGGCCAAACGTGCCACATCAAAACCACAAATTGACATTGAATGTGAATTCACAATGAGACAAATAAGAAGCAAAATCAGAAATATTCAGGCACAGGCAGGAGTGGAGAGGAGAGGGATAATGTATGAGAGAAGTCTAACCATGCAACACTACATGTATGTGAGTCAAAACACCCATTTCACTTATGGTAAAAGGAGAAATGCTTGGAGTGACTCTGTGTACATGCGGCTCAGGCTTGGGTACAAATATTACTGGGAATATGGGATAGGTGCTCATGATAATGACACGAAGTGTAAACTATGTGGTATGTTAAGGTCTCACACCCTTGCCCATTATGTTCTTGATTGTCCGTTGATTAATGTATATAGAAACACTGAGATAAGGACTGTTCCTGAGCAAATAGCCTGGATGTGTCACAAAGGAAAGGTTGATGTATTCTTGAGAGATATAAGAATTTTGCACCAAGACTGTAATATTTTGTTGAATTATCCGTATAACTAGGTCATAAAAGTATTTGTGTACGTCTGATACCATACTACTTGTGAAGGAGGAAATGTACATGTTTATCTCTCAGAATGTTTGGTAACAGGTTTATTGTTTGTGATGTGTGTCTATGTATGTACTAACACGTTGTACTAAACGGGGTGAGAATAGCTTGAGCTACCTCATCCCTTTGTGTGTATTTTACCTCAATAAACTTATTTCAATTTCAATTTCAATTCGTATGCTGTATACGAACAGACCGACCGGGCAACAACAGCGAGGTTCTGGCCACATCAGTGTAGTCACTGACATTCACAGGGCAATAAAATGGATACGAGTTGCGTGTTGGACGCGGTCGTGATTGGGTGTGTTTTGAGTGAGTTCCCGCGGAGGTGGCCGGCGTCATGTCGGCTGCTGGAGGCGCACGTGGCGTCTCTCGTACAACCATCGACGATACCTTAGAAGATGTTGGAAAACCACTACTGCATACCACAAAATTGGATCCTGAACGTCACCCGGTCATAGAAGAGGAGCCCGAAGGAGAATTCTTGGACAGCAAACACCATAGTAAGGCAAACAGATTGGAGGCAAAGCACCGCCATTTAGCAGAGGTAAACAGAAATGAGGCCGACGCCACGCAGCCTCAGTATCAACACCCACCGCTCAACCAAGGTAGGCCAAGCTCTTCTGAGTTACAAACCTTTATCATTGCTTTTGATGGCGAAGATGAGAGTATTTTCCGAAATAGTAGGGCACAAAGCATCCTATATAATGCCATTCCCCAAAAATTCGGGATCGACGTGCACGATATCAGACCAAATAAACTAAAGAACCTGATCGCAGTGGACCACAAACACAGCGCGGAACTGGAGATTTCCGACATTACTGACATCTGTGGTTACAAAGTTAAGTGCTATAAACCACTAGGAGACAGATTAGTAGAATATGTAATCCGGCATGTTGTAGACATCAGCGCAGAAGACATCAAGGCACAACTCAAGACGAATGGCATCCCACTATGAAGTAAAAAAATTTATGCGACGAACGAATGGAGAACTAAGTGATACAGGCACCGCCCTGCTTACTTTTCTGGACTACGTTCCCCCTGATAGGATTTGGTTGAACGGCTTCCTCCATAAACTAGGTGTATGTTCCGCGTCCCACCCAATGTTTTAAATGTAAGGGTTTTAACCATACCTCGAAAGGCTGCACTAAAGACATTAAATGTGGGAAATGCTCTGGTTCCCACTACACACAAAACTGTGCATCGGATACACTCACCTGCTCAAACTGTGGTGGTGACCACATTACATTTAAACAATGTCCTTCTTACGTAGCAGCAGCAGCGAAATTGAAGGTTCTCCCTACCACCAACCTGCTATACAGCAGTGCATTAAAACAACCTTCCTCAGCCCATCACCAACCTCTACCTCACACTCAACCACAACCTTCGCGTGTACCGGATATCCCTGTCTCCGACAATCCCGCAACCCCAGGGTCCAACCATCTCTCACAAAATGCACAACTGAATCCTGATTTAGTTCAATCTCTTGTCACTCGCATCGAAAATGATCTTATTGAAACGATTGTCACTCGCATCGAAAATGCACTAGAAAAGACCCTGGACCGACTTCTAACAAAAATTTTTGCCCAAGTACCACAACCCACCCCTGAGGCTGACCCAACAGACCCCCCATCAACAGCTACAAACACTGACATTCTACACTCACTCCCAAAATAAAATCCCCTATTTAAAAACTTTCAGATGCAGAGACTGGACAGACCCAACTGTATGGGGGGTGGTATTTTCCTTCTAATACGAAGTAATATGACATGTAAACCTGTAACACTAACGTATTTTGTGAATGGTAAACTAGAAGTTCTAGCATGCCTAATTTCTTACAATGGTACACACATATCCTTTCTGGGTATATACAACCCTGGAGGCACAATAAACTCAAATGAACTGGAATTTTATCTTAACCAATTACGACACCCGATCATTGTTACAGGTGATCTCAATGCTAACCACCCCACATGGAGTAGAGGTACCCAAAATACTGCAGGCACTGATCTGTACAACTACTTAGACACTTGTTACAAACCCGGATCCAGCGTCCGAGCACGGAGCAGTAACGACCACGCCATCTGTTGGCCAGCTCCCGAAACCCCCGCCAAACGGACGACGACACCTGGTGAGGACAAGGTGTACCAGCCACAAGGGCCAGTTTCCAGTCCTGTGCAGCTCACAACACAGCCGCTCCTGACCTCTGGTGAGGTGGTGCTCCGACGACAGCGCCATCTATGGACTGGATACGTCAGGTGTTAGTGCCCGAGCCCGTAAGTGAGGTGTTTTAGTGTGTCCCAGTCATTGATGACGTGTCTGTTTACAGAGTCGACCTGGGACCGCTGTGTTGAAGGTTGAGGCAGTCTACTCGAGGCAGCCAGTCTCCATACCTTGAACCTTGCTGCAGCTGTTGTGAAGTCGTCCCCCCGGAAGAACACTGTGGTGTGTTAGCCTGCCAGTGGAGTGGCAGTAAAAGGATTTACCCGGGACCGACTGTGGGAGACGATCATCCACTGGGGTACGGAAGACAGGAGAGTGATTTGTGGTGTCACACGAGGCTCCTGTCTAGGGCGTTCCCCTTTTATCGTTCGTGGAGTGGCCGTACCAGCCTTGTTGGCTCAGAACCTGCCAACAGACCAGCTGGACGTGTGGTTGACGGCCTCCACGGCGGTGCCCCCAGTGGACCTGTGTTTTGGCTGACCTGTGGCCAGGGTAGGCTCAACTTCTTTGGAGAATTCGTTGGGAGGCCACGAAGAAAGCACCAAGGACTCGGCACCGAGAGTTATGGCACCAGCGTCTTCAGCAGAAGACATCGATTGTGGATTAATCCCCTTGTAAAGTGTTAATACCCCTCCCCCTTGTGCACTCCTTTATTTTATATATTTAATCGGTGATGGTGTTAAATTATAATATTAAGTTCTTAACTTTCTTTCCCTACTCCCTTTAAGTTACTTGCGTCACGGATCTCATCCCTTGATAGCCACTACTGGCTTGGGAACGGATACATATATCTTCCTCTAACAACATCAGAGTAAGGACCCCGTTGCGTCCCGAGAGGGCCGTAACAACACTACACCATATACTCTCCTTTCGCCGCCCTACCTTGCAACCTACTTTAACTACAGAACCAATTATGAAGCCTCACTGGACATTTGCTTTGGCTCTGCAAACTTTCAACATGAACTACAGTTTCATACTGGATCAGATATTGGTAGTGACCACAAACCCCTCATTATAAAATTTACTAACTTTCAGCCACCAACCCACCCGCTAACGCTTCCCAAGTGGAACATTAAGTACCTAGACAAGAAAAAATGGGCTGATGTTGTCCGCCTCCCAGACACAGACGAAGTAGACCCTAACAAGCGACTGTCCACAATCACCTCTGCCATAAATTCTGCAGCCACCCAAATGCTCAAGAAAACTTCAGGACATAGGTCCAACAAACCACTTAAACCGTGGTGGAATGCGGAATGTGCACGAACAGTCGCTTTACGCCGACGAGCCATACAAAAACAAAACGTCAATCCTCCCTACAGAATTGGGTCAATCTCCGGCGGGCCACAGCAGCGGCCAAAAAAACCATACTATCAGCAAAGCGAGCATCATGGGCAACATTCTGTGATAGCCTCACATCCACAACGCCACACTCAAAAGTCTGGGCTACATTTAACAGCATTAAAGGTCGCCCAACATTCCCTTCGTTCCCCCTGATGATCAACGGTTCACTGTCAAACGCCTCAGGAGCGTGCAAACGTTCTTGCTCAATGCCTTAAAGTTATCCTCTCAACACCCTTCCTTCATGCCCAAGAACTCTCCCTCAGACAAGAAGTTGACCGTGCCATACCGCTGCCCATGCTCGGCGTCGACAACATGTACACCTCAAGCGAGCTACGATTGGCCTTAAACCGCCTACCTAATGGCAAGGCACCTGGAGAGGATGGAATTCATATGAACTCATCAAATATCTTCCACCGACTGCACATAGCACTCTTCTAAACTATTACAACCTATGCTGGACTCACAGAAATATTCCCTCACAATGGCAGACCAGTATTATTCTTCCGTTCCTTAAACCAGGAAAAGACCCATCACAACCTTCGTTATACAGACCTATCTCCCTACTATCATGCCTCAGTAAAGTCATGGAAAGGCTAGTACATACTCGCCTCCAATGGTACCTACCTGGAGGTTACCTTGAGGTGCTTCCGGGGCTTAGCGTCCCCGCGGCCCGGTCGTCGACCAGGCCTCCTGGTTGCTGGACTGATCAACCAGGCTGCTGGACGCGGCTGCTCGCAGCCTGACGTATGAGTCACAGCCTGGTTGATCAGGTATCCTTTGGAGGTGCTTATCCAGTTCTCTCTTGAACACTGTGAGGGGTCTGCTAGTTATGCCCCTTATGTGTAGCGGAAGCGTGTTGAACAGTCTCGGGCCTCTGATGTTGATACAGTTCTCTCTAGAGTACCTGTTGCACCTCCGCTTTTCAACAGGGGTATTCTGCACATCCTGCCATGTCTTCTGGTCTCATGTGATGTTATTTCTGTGTGCAGGTTTGGGACCAGCCCCTCTAACATTTTCCACGTGTAAATTATTATATATCTCTCCCGCCTGCGCTCAAGGGAGTACAGATTTAGGCTCTTTAGTCGGTCCCAATAGTTTAGGTGTTTTACTGAGTGAATTCTAGCAGTAAAGGATCTCTGCACGTTCTCCAGGTCGGCAATTTCTCCAGCTTTGAAAGGGGCTGTCATTGTGCAGCAGTACTCCACTCTAGAGAGCACAAGCATTTTGAAAAGTGTCATCATCGGTATAGCATCTCTAGTGTGAAAAGTTCTTGTTAAAAGTTCTTTAAATGTAAGGTCTTGCGACATGAGTACACCCAGATCCTTTGCATTGCCTTTTCGTTCTTTGTCATGGTTTGCCTGAGTTTTGTACGTGGTTTCCGTTTTTATATTTTCATTTTTTCCATAGCGCATGAGCTGGAACTTATCTTCGTTAAACACCATATTTTTTTCTGTAGCCCATAGAAAGACCTGATCTACATCTGACTGGAGGTTTGCCGTGTCCTCTATGTTGCCTACTCTCATGAAGATCCTAGTGTCATCTGCAAACGATGATACAGTGCTATAGGTTGTGTTCTTGTCTATGTCCGATATGAGGATGAGAAAAAGTACTGGAGCAAGCACAGTACCCTGGGGGACTGAGCTCTTCACGGTTGATGGGCTGGATTTTATTTTGTTGACTATTACACATTGGGTTCTGTTGGTCAGGAAATTGTAGATCCATCTGCCTATTTTTCCGGTAATTCCTTTTGAACGCATTTTATGTGCAATAACGCCATGGTCACATTTATCAAAAGCTTTTGCGAAATCTGTGTAAATTACATAAGCGTTTTGTTTGTCTTCCATAGCATCTAATGCCATGTCATAGTGGTTCAGCAACTGCGACAGGCAAGAGCGCCCTGTTCTGAAACCGTGTTGTCCGGGGTTATAGAGATGCTGTGATTCCATGTATTTTGCGATCTTACTTCTTAGCACTCTCTCAAAAATTTTTATAATGTGCGATGTTAGTGCTATCGGTCTGTAATTTTTTGCCTCTGCCTTATTTCCTCCTTTATGAAGTGGTGCTATCTCTGCTGTTTTTAGTATATCAGGAATAACGCCAGTATCTAGTCTTTGTCTCCACAGAATGTGGAGGGCCTGCGATAATGTTTTTACAGTTCTTGATGAATATGGAGTTCCAAGAATCCGGGCCTGGTGCAGAGTGCATAGGCATACTGTTTATGGCTTCTTCAAAATCTAGTGAGGATAGGGTGACGTCTGATATATGATTTGATGTTGGTATCATATCCATGAAAAATTCATTTGGGTTATCAATCTTTAGTGCGTTTAATGGCTCACTGAAAACAGAGTCGTACTGCTTCCTCAGTAGCTCGCTCATTTCTTTGTTGTCATCGGTGAAAGTTCCATCTCCCTTTCGCAGGGGCCGATACTAGATGTGGTTTTTGATCTTGATTTTGCATAGGAGAAAAAATATTTCGGATTTCTCTCTATTTCACTGATGGCCTTTTGCTCTCTTTGCCTTCCTGGGTTTTGTATGATTCTTGTAGCTTGAGTTCAATTGTTTCTATTTCTCTACCTAACCTTCTTCGCCGTTCTTGAGATAAGGTGCAACTCTCAAGTTGTTCCGCGATCCGTTTTCTTCGCCTATATAGGGAACGACGTTCCCGTTCCAATCTGCATCCTTTCTCTTTTTTCTTAGGGGTATGCGGTTTGAACATATTTCTAGTGCTACTGAGCTTATTTTTTCCAGGCACTGGTTCAGGTTTGCATTTTCTAGCTGTTCTTCCCAGTTTATTTCTGTGAAGTCCTGGTTTATTTGCTCCCAGTTTATCTGTTTATTATTGAAGTTGAATTTGCTGAAATCTCCTCCACCGGGAATCTGGACTGGTTTTGAAGGTCTATTTCCCATGGTTGTCATAACTTCAATTAAGTTGTGATCTGAGTAACAGGTATTTGTAATCATTATGTTCCTGATCAATTCATCATTATTAGTGAAAATGAGGTCCAGCGTGTTCTCCTTCCTAGTTGGTTCTACTATTTGCTGGTTTAAGGCAAACCTGTCGCACATCCGTAGCAGGTCATTTGCATGTGCCTGTTCGTTTAGGCTACTTCCTGGTATTCTTTCTGATATTACTGTATTAGCCAGGTGCTTCCATTTCAGGTGCCGTAGGTTAAAGTCCCCAAGCAGGATGATGTTCGGAGCTGGATTAGTGAGGTTTTCCAAGCAGTGTCTATTTTCATTAGTTGGTCTTTAAACTGCTGAGGGTTTGCCTCCGGTGACTTATATACAAGGACAATAACTACATTTAGAATCTCTATTTTGATTATCAGTACTTCCACCATATCATTTGAGGTTTTAACAGCTCAGTACAGATGAGTGTGTCTTTGATGTAGAGGCTGACCCCACCCTGAAGCCGGTGTTTCCTATCACATCTGAAAAGATTGTACTCTGAGATCCATATTTCACCATCATGGTAGTCCTTTGTGTGGGTTTCTGTTAGGGCTGCAAACACTGCATTTGCCTCATGAAGGTTTGTTGGATTTGCGTGTTTTTATACCCTGGATGTTGGCAAATATAAATGATGTTATCGTGTTAGTGGAATGCTGAATGCCTTACTTGGTGTTAATATCTGAGGCTCTGGTAAGGAGGCCACTGTGTTTGCGTCCAGGGTGTGTTGTTTTGGAAGTGATTCGTCCAGTTTTGGTAGTAGGACGGGTGTTGTGTGATGTAGCACCTGTGTGCTTGTTGATAGTTTGTATTCCAGTCTTGTGGGTATCTCCCTTCCTGTAGTATCTCTGTAATCCTGTAGTGGTTCCATCTGACTGTTCCTCTCTCTTATATTTACTACTCTGTTTCTGCCTTCCTCTAAAAAATTTCCAGTAGTGTCATATTGATCTTCCCGTCTATAACGCTGTGTACCTCTCACGTGGAATTCCGGACACTGAAGATTGTAGCATTTTTTGTCCCTAATTGAAAATTGACATAATTTAGGGTGGAAGTATCTACACCCTGTTCCAAAACGGCATGTACCCCTCTCCAACATGTTCCTGCATTTTCGAGGATGCAGAAAATGGCATTTTGCTCCTAATTTTCCATATTTGCATATTCCTTTAGCGTAGAATTTGCAAATATGTTCCGGTTTTGCGTTTTTCAAGGCATTTATATCTCTGTCTGTCTTGTCTACCTCTTTATTGGAACCATCTCCGTTTTTCGTCCCAATTCCTTCACTATGCACTCTGTTTCACTGTTGCTCTCATCGTTTATATTACCTGGCTCTGCAATATTGCTGTTATTTTGTACCACAATACCCTCTTCCTCCACACTACTGCTGCGGTTCTCTAAACTATCTGTTCCTGAGTTTTGGTCGTTATCCAATGTTGTCTTTTCCCAGTCCGCATATATCAATGGTAGCTTTTCTGTGAATGATAATCTCTGTGACTCGGGAATGTTTTTCATCAGATTAGTTATGTTCTCTAACATTAATCTGTCATCTTTGCAAGCCCAGTAAATTCCTTGCCTTTTTGTGCATCTTGGAGATACTTCTGTACAGCCCAGGTGAAATCTTTGTTACAGATGCAGCACGTTACGCCTGCATTACGTTTCCCAGTACTCCCGAACACTCGCCACACCTCTCCATTGTCTGATGTATTGTGTTGTATTTGTGGTTCACTGTATGGATCACTTGTTGATGTCAGTCCTTTTAACTCTTTATAAAATTATATGTATATATTTATATATTTAATATTTATAATATTATATGTATACCGTATATTTGTAATATTATGTATGTTATTTTGTTCAAACTTTATGGCAGGTACTTAGCGTAGGGTAGCGAAGCTGGTCCGCGGTCGGTACAGGTGACCTCTTGTTGTCCCAGGTTGATGTCACCAGTTTCCAGTTACTAGATTTATAACCACTGATGCCACCTCTTGCCACTATTCTATATTTCTAGTATTCTATGCACGATTTTCCTACACTTCCAACTTATATATTGTTGTGATACCCGTTCCACTTCACTGTTCCCCGAATCACTGTTCACTATTTTTTCCTCATACACGAATGTACACAAAGCCTCGTGCACTGGCTCACACGTGGTCTCCCGTTTATTCTCTATTTAACACAAAGTTCTATTGTTAATGACTGTTTTCAATTTTCCAGCGGGTCACTATGCACTTTGTTATGTCTGTAATCAGTAATCCATGGCAGTAGTCCTAAGAAATCCTGGTTAATGTCACGATTTTAACGGAGCGCGCACGATATGTCTTCCCCCTCCCTAGACCTCGACTCGACTCCTCCTCGACAAAACTGTGACTATTATACCTAGAGTATAATAATATTATATCGTCACTCCAAGCTGTATTTCGACCGCAATGCTTCACGCTAGATCAAATACTCTGCCTTGAACATGAAATCCGCACCTCCCTCAGAAGCAGTAAATATTGTCTTGTTGTCTACCTAGACCTCAAAGGAGCTTTTGATAGCATTCCTCATACTTGCCTCCTCGCAAAGCTTGCACGTTTAGGCGTACAGGAAAGATTACTTCTATGGTTACAGTCCTATCTCACAAACAGGACCTCCAAAGTCTTTATACAAGGCGAGTTTTCCGATGGCATCCCGATACAAACAGGTGTCGCACAAGGCTCCATACTAAGCCCAACCCTATTTGCCGCATTCTTAGCAGATTTGCCTAACACCCATCCTGTTCACCTCTCGGCGTACGCCGACGACTTAACATTGTATTATTCAGACAATGCCCTACCTAATACAGTCTCAACAATGCAAACAGCACTTGACCACCTCATAGATTGGACACAACAATGGGACCTTCAAGTTAGTACTACCAAAACCTGTTATCAGATTTTCACTAAAAAAAAGACTACTTCATCTACCCACCCTCACAATACACAACACTCCCATCCAACACGTATGAGAACATAAATATTTTGGCATGCGCTTAGACTCCCCCTTACTTACCTGGAAAGCACACATTCAACACCTTAAACAGACGACACAACCCCAACTCGCAATACTTAAAGCCCTCACTGGCACCACCTGGGGAGCACACCATAAAATCTTGCTCCGTTTCTATACAACCTACATTTGCAACCAACTAGACTATTGTTGCCAAGCATATGCGTCGGCTGCGCCTACTAACCTACAGAGCCTCGAGGTCATACAAAATAATGCCATGCGACTTATATGTGGCGCAATGCGTTCAACTCCAATCCTCGGACTTTACAGGGAAACAGACCTCACAAGCCTAGCCACCAGACGAGACATTATGTGTGCCAACTATCTGTCACTCTGTACCACTGCTCACCAGACACACCCATACAGATCAAAAATTAACCCAACAGTTAACCCACATAACCCCCGCTCCCAACCATTCACTCGCAACCTTTCCTCACACGGGCTACAAATAACCTCAATATAGACCTCTCCCTACTCCAAAACTGTGAAACCCAACTTCCTGTTCCCCCATTCCACCTTGGCTTTATACAACTCCTAATACAGCAATACAACTCGAAGACAACATTCCAAAATCTGCACCAAACTCAGCCATAGCCTCAGTCTTTCTCTCAACAATGAAAAATTGCTACCCAAATACCACAGAGATTTACACAGATGGATCTCGCATCTTCATGAACATCGTACCCTCGGTCACTTGCGCTGTATGGATACTGGAATACCATCTCAAGCAGGGATGGTGGTTACCAAACCAACTATCTATTTTCACAGCGGAATTATATGCCTTGTATCAAGCTCTCCAAATCATCACAACATTACCAGTCGGGACATATACAATCTGCAGTGACTCCAAGAGTGCGGTTCAAGCAATTACATACTCTTCGAAAACATGCAAGGAGATTGTCTACCCATGCCTACAATTTCTTCACAAACATCAATTGAACGGTTATGACACATCTATCCAATGGGTCCCAGCACATTGTGGTATTCACCATAATGAACTTGTAGACCAACTAGCCAAAGCACGCACATCATGCCTCACCTTACCCGTTATCCAATTCCCCATGTTGCACGTAAAGGAGCCTTCAAAGATACCATCTCCCAGGTTTTTGCAACAAACTGGAAGACGTTATGCTCACCTTTGCACTATGGGTCCATTTAAAAGAAATGGGAAACTTGGAAACATGTTCGATAAAATATCGAACAGGATATAAACATGTTCGATATAAAATATCGAACAGCTACCTCAGGTCGGACCTGGAGTGTATCACACAACACCCAATACCCCTTGGTCCCGTCACATGGGATATTCTAAAACCTTGCTCCAGCAGTACGTCACGCTCATCATGCGTCAGTTTCCGGATCCCACCACGAGGGAGTAGTTCAGTCATACACGCCCCGTAAAGACTATTAAAGTCTAAGTAGATGATGTAGCTACTATCTTCCCCTAGATCTAAGCCTGTGTGCCTGTTCTCCACATTCGTGTACTGTCTCGTCACACTGGTGAACCCACCTCGGAGATTCCGACGAAGTAAATCATATAACATTGGGTCTGACACAACATCAAGTTGAACTTTCGATTTAAGCAAGAACGCATCCCAAGCAAATGAGGGTAAAGAAATGTAGTGTGAAATGTCTAATTTGTAGAGAGCAAGCATGGTGTCTCGCCAGACTGTGAACACATCGGCTAGCAATCCTGTGTCCACTTTGAGGTAAAGGAGTAGATACTCCCCTATGTTGCGATATTTAGCCAAATCAAAAATTTCTAAGGCCTGTTTATAATCTGTTTCTGACAACTCTTCGTCTTTTAGTGTATTGTAAAACTTATCACGAGAAGGGAGTTGTGGTTCATCTAACACACTCATAGAGGATAAATAATCATAGCAGAATGATTGTTTACCCGTGAGCAGTTTTGGGATGGCCGCTTTATTTACCCCTTTTAACATAGCCAAAGTGAATGTGGTAGGTTTCCCACTATCAATATGATCCTTGGCTATTCTTCCTAGCGAGCCGTTGAGAAGGGCTAAACTATCCAAAAATCTTAAGTTGTTCACATCAACTTTCATAAATTTAAATCCATCCTTGGCTAATATATCTATTTCACTTCCTGGTCTATCTCTCATCTCGTTTAGGATTACTCCTAAATCATAGGAAGCGTTGTGTGAAAATGTGTATAGGAACTTGTATGAATTTATACATTGCAAATTACATCTATCACAGTAAGCTGCTTGACAATTGTGGAATCTTACTGTGTGGTCGTGATGACGGACTTTGATTACATCTTCTCCGTTAAAAGGTATATCACAGAGTTCACAGGCTGTTTTTGTCTCAAATAGTGCCTGCTGTTGCTGAGACATGTGAAGTTCATAGGATACTAACCCCTTCTTGATTCTGCCCATGACGCTTCTAGCGTGGTTACAAAGTGATTGACCGCATCTTTACCCAAATAAGTATCTTTCTCAACAATATTCTTCTGTCTGTCAATGATAATGTACGCATACGCCACTGCGTTGTGACGTGTTTCTATCATTCCCTTAGGGTTCGAGCGGTCTAGCATGCACTCCAAGTCATAAAAGCACATGTGACTAGGACCATAACCCCGTCCATAGTTACGGAAAGTAATCTTCCTCTCTGGTGGGTAGAATTTGAGAGTCTGATGTACTTTGCATGTACTTTCATGACTCTGCATGCTATCTGCTGGGAGTGATATCAAACAACAATGGCAGAAGCTGTGTTGCCTTGGGATTAGATCTGGATTGTTGCTCATATTACGTACATATTGGTTAAAATCCTTAATTAATACTAAATGTTGAGCTTCCAACATCAGCAATGGTATGACATCCGTATATCCTCCTCTTCCCTTCCTAGCCAGTGTAATGTAGTGTCGTTGTTGTCGTCTAGCATTTTCATCTCTTTCTAGTGAATAGATGAATATACTGACTTTATTCATTTTCTCTACCTTGTGAATATCCTCAAACGTCACTGCAGAATTGACATCTGCTGGCCATTTCATGTGTCTGAGACACCAACTAGCATTCACAGATCTAGCGCGAATATTATCTAGGTGCATTCCCTTAGCTAAACATTTATAAGCTGCAACACACTGCATAAGGCAAATATCTGCCTCTCCCTCTGGATTGAAAACCAACTGCTTTCCACGCAAGCCTTCAGGATAGTCTACATGCGAGCCTAATCTTATCGGATGTTCTATCTGATCACAGTTAATGTAAAACCCGGTGAGCCGCTCAACCAAGACATTGGACCCTTCCTTCGCTTCCAGATACTGGGATATTTTCTCTGTCAATTCATCAGCCCAAAAATCAATAAGAGTTTCTACTTCCTCTAGAGTAATTCTTTGTCCCTCACCTCGTATGGGAAAGCCGTCGTTATTTATAGGATCCAATAGATTATCCTCCCTGTCTTGTTGTACATTTAAATTCCGCACAATTAGAGTGACGTCTGGGTAAATTAGGAGGAATGGGTGTCGTGGAGAGAAAAGGGCGCGTATCTCATTAATGAAAAAATCCCTGTATGTTCGCAGATAGAGTCCTGGTGAGGTGTTAACATGTTCTGGTATGGAGAATGAAAGCCGGACATAGGTGCCGTTATAGTTATCAATTCGATCCAGCAGCTGAGGTTGAATTTCTAGGGCAGGTGGAGGAGAGGGGGAAAGAGGTGGAGGGGGTGAAGGGATGGGGCTGGGAGGGGTGGGGGGTGGTGATAACCCTCCCCCTCCGAGATGAATGGGTGAGACCGCTGGCTCAGCTACTACGCCAGACGGTGCTAACAAGTCAGAATTGACAGACGCTGGCGGGTCAAGGTCACGGTCTGCTTAGCTGTCGTCTGAGTCACTGTCTGAGATGAAAATGGTACGATTCTCACCACTGCGGCTGTTGCTGCTGCTGCTGCTGCTGCTGCTGCTGCTGTTGCTGTTGCTGCTGATGCTGCTGCTGTTGCTGTCATAGCTGTCGCTGATTGATGGGGTATGGGGCTGGGGGAGGAACGGGGGGTTGAGTGAGGGTGTGAACGAGTCCTCCTCCCCTCCCTGTGAGAGCCGGAAGTGGCCACTGCCCGTCCTGCTGTGTCACTCTCACTGCCACTGCTGCTGCTGCAGCTGTCGCTGGATGCCAAATCTATGCACAGCGGTGTGTCGTCTGAAAAAAAAGAAAACATATTATCTCTAGAAAGAATGAAAGCGTATATATATATATATATATATATATATATATATATATATATATATATATATATATATATATATATATATATATATATATATATTATGAGGCTAGGGAACAGACTAGTGGGGATTAATATGTTTAGGAAATAGACTGAAATAAGTAGGTATAACTTACTTATGGCCTGGTGAAGGGGTTGAGCAGGTGAGTGGGTATGAATTCGTAACATCGTGTTAACAGGGGGCGATACGGACTCGTAGCCCTCCATGTGGCGGCGTGGCTGACCTTGATGAAGGGGTGGGGGGTGGCCGCAGTGAGATGTGCTCTCCTTAGCTCAGTGTGTGAGGAATGGGGTATAGGCTCGATGACGTCAACCTGTTCACTCCGTCGATTGAGGTATGGATTATAACCTGAAATGGAACAAATGATATTCAGCACGGGTGAATGGGGAAAAAAATATGTTTATTATTATGCATGTGTGTTCACCTGCAACGGGATGAAATACAGATACGAGAAGTGTATTTTATATGCTACCTACGTTTATGTGAAGTTTCATTCCGGCGATGACCTCCTCGCGGGGCAGGTGAGCAATAAGGACACTTCACGGTTTTGTAAACTGAAATTGGAAAGAACATATTTAACTGTGTGGAATGTAATAGCCCGAATGAGATAATAATCTCACACTATAGTAGTTTACACGCGATATTTCACCTGTGGATGCCTTAAAATGAACTGTGGAATATTAAATAATAATAACACTCACGGTTATCACAGAAAATCTGCTGACATCGCTTGCATTTGATGTCGTAATGTCCTAGGGGCGGTTTTTCACAGCTAGCGCATTGCAGTCGACACAGTTGATTCGGTGATGGAATATAAAACACTCCGCATTTCATGCATGCTGTAGAGCTTCGCCTTTCCATGACGTGGAGCTGTATGGTGTGTGAGTGTGTGTGTGTGTGTAGCGGATGAAGTCTCGCAGGGAACTGGCGGGGCGTTTGTGTGTGAGGGGAGTGAAATGCCTGAGTCAAATGAGAAGTGATTGATGGCTGACAGGTGTGGGTCTGTCGTATGTACTTCGCTCCCCTTCCTTAACGAATCCAGTGTAAGAGGACCCGCCGTGGGGCGAACATCACCACTCTGAAGACAAGGAAAACCCTTTAGACAAATGGTCCAAGGGAATGGCCAACTTCCACAGGAGGGTGCTCTCTCATACCCTCCTCTCGCACTTGCGACTTCCTGTAGGGGAGCTAATGTTTTGTCTAACCACATAATGGCCCAGAGCACTCTCTCCAGACGAAGGGGAAGCTCCATCCAGCCCCCACCCAAAACAACATAACAGACTGTGTTGCCTTCTCCTCACATCTACACACTAACTCACGATTAAGGCTACGCAAAAACACACATACATATTCTTTTACTCCTTCCACTCTTCCTTCTATTTTCTTACTCTATCACTTACTCTACCACTTACTCTCACACTACTCTCATCTTTCCTGACCACTTACCATAAACCCGACGACTAGACCCCCGCGCGGGGTGGGGGGCCGCACCTGCTCACACGCCACTCAAGACCGACACGCGCCAAACTTCCGGGAAATTCCCAAACCCCTGTGACTAGACACCCGCGCTGCGACGATGTCCGCGCGCGCACCACCTGGCACTCATCAACATAACTTACTCTCTTTCATAACCACTTACCATAGCACACTCACACGCGTCCGAAACGCGCCAAACTTCCCCGAAAATCACCCCAAAAACCTGTGCGACTACACACCTGCGCACCACCTGTCGGCTGGCACTCCATGGAGTGCCAGCTGGCAGCTGGTGCGCGCGGTCGTAGTCGTATATTTCACTACTTACATTAAATGATGTTGTAATAATGAACTAAAAAAAAGTCCACTTATGGATGTCAACCAACAAACTAACACTTAACATAGAAAAGACCTACTACATCCTATTTGGAAGCAAATCTACAAATGCAATTCAGCTTCAGATAGACAATGTAAACATTAGCAATAAAAATGATGGAAAGTTTCTTGGCCTATTCCTAGACAAGAGACTCAACTTCAGTACCCACATACAACACATAACTAAGAAAGTCTCTAAAACAGTTGGTATACTCTCCAAAATCAGATATTATGTACCTAACTCTGCTCTCTCATCTCTCTATATTATGCACTAATCTATCCCTATCTCAACTATGGTATCTGTGCATGGGGTTCAACCACTGCAAACCACCTCAAGTCCATCATCACCCAGCAAAAATCTCCTATCAGAATAATATCAAATTCTGCTTTCAGACAAAACTCAGCCCCCTTGTTTAACTCCCTAAACATGCTAAACATAATCTCACTCCATAAATTCTCTTGTGTCAACTACATTTACAAAACCCTGTTCTTAAATGCAAATCCTGCTCTGAAACTCTTCCTGGACAGATGTAATAGGACCCATTATCACCACACCAGAAATAAATATCTCTTTGATATCCCCAAAGTTAAACTTAATCTGTGTAAACACTCTATGCAAATAAAGGGACCCGATTTATGGAACTCACTCCCTATTGAATTGAAAAGCTGTCCAACTTTTACATCATTCAAAATCAATACTAAAAAGTACCTAATTTCATCTTCATAGTTTTTCACTTTTTGCCTTAAAATTCACTGTATATATTGCTACCCAATCTCCCAACCTTTATGTTCCCAATTTGAACATCTTTACCATTGTGATCATTGCTGTCTTCTTATATGTGCTGCCAATCTGCTGTATGGTGTTTATAAATCTTGTTTATCTGTATCTATTGCTACCCAGTCTCCCAATCTTTATGTACCCAATCTGAACATCTTTACCATTGTGATCATTGCTGTCTTATATGTGCTGTCAATCTGCTATATGGTGTCTATTAATCTTGTTTAAATTACTAATCAAGCTGTCAATGTAATCAATCAGAGCTTTAATATAACAATGTGCTTTAATATACTTACTAAGCTCTCTCATCTCATTTTTTTCTTGCAATGTATCTTTATCATCTATCAATTTTGATAGAAATTACCTACTTAAAATTATCTGTTAGATTAAGGACCTACATGAAAAAAAAGTTTTTCAAGGGGCTCGCCATAGCCTGTGCTGCTTGGAACTTTGTTCCAGTAGCGAATCTTAACAACAACAACAACAACACAACAGTTTTTCAAGAAAACATGTTTTGTCCTGTCACAGAAGTGACATCTATATAGTATGTATATAAAAACCCGCTCGGATGCGAAGGGAACGTTGTGTGAAAATTTCAAAGCAATCGGTGAAGAACATTCGGAGATTAGCGATTTTGAACAAACGAACATTTCCATTTTTATTTATATAGATTACTAATGAACAAATCCACAAGGGCAGTGACGAGGATTCGAACCTGCGTCTGGGAGCATCCCAGACACTGCCTTAATCCACTGAGCTACGACAGGGTAAAAAGGGTTGAAACCGAAGTTCTACCTGAACTTACTGGATCCCGTAGCCTCTCCGAGGCACAAACCAGGCTATTACACAACCCCCCCCCCTGCACCCAAGCTATGTCAATAGGCCGTTCTCCCCTCTTCGCCCTTACTGTTACGAACCCGGATCCAGCGTCCGAGCCCGGAGCAGTGACAACCGCGCCATCTGTGGGTCAGCTCCCGAAACCCCCGCCAAACGACGACGACACCTGGTGCGGACGGCGAATACTGGCCACAAGGGCCAGTTTCCAGTCCCGTTCAGCACTCTACACTGCCGCTGCTGACCTCTGGTGAGGTGGTGCTCAGACTACAACGCCATCTATGAAGTGGATGTGTCGGGCGTTTGTGTCTGAGCCTGTAAGTGTGGTGTTTTAGTGTCCCAGTTATTGATGACGTGTCTGCTTACAGAGTCGACCTGGGACTGCTGTGATGGGAGATGAGTCAGTCTACCCGAGGCAGCCAGTCTCCATACCTTGCACCTTGTTGCAGCCGTTGTGAAGTCGTCCCCCCGGAAGAACACTGTGGTGTGTTAGCCTGCCAGTGGAGTGGCAGTAAAGGATTACCCGGGACCGACTGTTGGAGACGATTATCCACTGGGTATTGAGGACAGGAGGGTGATTTGTGATATCACAGGAGACTCCTGTCTAGGGTGTTTACCCTAATATCGTCCGTGGAGTGGCCTGACCAGCGTTGCGGGTCCAGAACCTGCCAGCAGACCGGCTGGATTTGTGGTTGACGGCCTCCACGGCGATGCCCCCAGTGGACCTGTGTTTTGGCTGACCTGTGGCCAGGGTAGGCTCGGCATTCTCAGAGGACACGTTGTGAGGCCACGAAGAAAGCACCGAAGACTCAGCACCTAGCTTCTGGATCCAGAGTCTTCAGCAGAAGACTATATTGTGAATAACCCCCTTTTATAGTGTTAATACCCCTCCCCCTGTGCACTCTTTGATTTTATATATTTAATTGGTGATGGTGATAATTATAATATTAAGTTCTTAACTTTCTTTCCCTACTCCCTTTAAGTTACTTGCGTCACGGATCACATCCCTTGATAGCCACTACTGGCTTGGGAATGGATATATATATCTTCCTCTAACAACATCAGAGTAAGGACCCAGTTGCGTCCCGAGAGGGCCGTAACATAATTGGCATCCCCAGCGGGATCCGTTCCCCTTGTTAAGTATGTTTGACAGGGGTGGTGAAGTGGCGTAATCCCTGTATATAATTCCCCCTGTGTGACGATTGTGACGTTATACGTCCTGTGCGGTGCTCAAGAGTGACTAAGTGCAATATTGAGTAGTGCGGTGCTCAGTGATTCAGTGCAATATTGTAGAGCGAAGGGTTCGCTGTGATTAAGTGCGATATTGCATAGTGCGGTGCCCGAAGTGATTACGTGCAATATTGGCAAGTGCAGTGTTTGGTGCGATAAAGTGCAATATTGGACGTAGAACAGTGCTCGGTGCGTGAAGTGCTAACGTGAAAGCGGTGTGTTAAGTGCTAGTTGAGTGTTTCCCATCTGTGACAATGGCAGAAAAAGCTACCATCGATGATCTGGACGATGTGCAGGCTTTTCTGAACAGAGTGGACTGTCTTGCCAGATTAAAATATCTGAGCAAACAGAGCTTGTACTAGTGAGCGCCTACCTGGAGATCAAGATCCGTGCCAGTGATTCCCGTGTGGAGATCTTGTCCAAGGTTCACCGGCACCTGAAGGCAGAAGAGAAACAGGAAGGCGAGACTCCTAGTACAAGGGAAGGTGAGGAAATAGCTTCCACAGAAAAGGAAGATAAGGGCAGTGACATTGACAGTGATGCAGGTGAGCTGAATATAAGCTTGCTAACTGTCAAAATGCGTGCCTTGGAAATTAATCGAGAAATAGAGTGGAAGAAATTAGAAATGGAAAGAGAAAGACAAGATAAAGAATTGGCGATGAGGCGTTTAGAATTAGAACGAGAAAGAGAGAGAGAAGAACGAGGAAAGAGAGAGAGAAGAACGAGAAAGAGAAGAGAAGAACGAGAAAGAGAAGAGAAACGAGAGAGAGAAGAAACGAGAAAGAGAAGAGAAACGAGAGAGAGAAGAACGAGAAAGAGAGAGAAGCGAGAGAGAGAAGAGCGAGAAAGGAAGAGAAACAGCGAGAGAGAGAAGAAAAAGAAGACAGAGACAACATGAACTAGACGTATTGCGTTTTAGGCGGTGTCGGAGGCCAACAACGGACACCAGCGGTTTCGATCCGGTACGAAACATCAAAATGGTCCCCAAATTCAATGAGAGGGAAGTTTCAAAGTTCTTTGCAGCCTTCGAGAAAGTCGCTGCCTCTTTGGAGTGGCCAAGGGAGAATTGGGCCATCATGATACAGTCAGTCTTGACTGGGAAGCCCCAAATCGCCTACTCTACGTTATCCCTTGACGACTCCGGCGATTACGACAAGGTGAAGAAGGTTGTGCTCATGGCGTACCAATTGGTACCTGAGGCATATAGACAGAAGTTTCGAAACCTGAAGACGACCTCAGAGCACACTTTCACCGAATTCGCCACCATCAAGGAGCGACTTTTTCAAGAATGGTGTGCCTCTCGGAAAGTGGAGACCAAGGAAGACCTTGAGCAGCTGATCCTGCTCGAGGACTTCAAGGATTGTTTGTCTGTAGACCTGAAGACGTACTTAGAGGAACAGCAGGTAGAGACCTTGAGTGCAAGCAGCCACCATGGCTGAAGAGTACATCTGACTCATAGGCCGTCCTGCTAAGTACGTCCCAAGGCATTACCAACGCCGGTTTGATAAACCTCAGGACGAAGAAGAGACTCCCGTCCACGAAGCGCTAAGAAGACGCCCCCAAGTAGCCCTCGAAGGACTAGTCCTAGTAGTCCGAACACCGGAGTCCGAGGAGGAATATGGTGTGCTGGACTTGTGGGCAGAAGGGCACGTAGCTGCTAGGTGCCGAGGCAGAAGAGGTGGCGGCGCACGTAGGGAGGTGATGTTAATGAGCTGTGTTACACCACCAGCAGGAAGCCAGTCGACGACGACGCAGGAAGGACCAAGTTCTGTTTGCCCCTCACACTATCAAGCGGGTATGTATCGAGTGATCATACTGGCAGATCAGTTGTAGTGCTCAGAGATAGTGGAGCAGCCCAGTCCCTGATCGTGAAGAGCTCGTTACCCGAGGGAGTAAGTGTGGATGGGAGACCAGAGGTTGTCCTGGTTGGGTTTCCTAGGACGCAGTACATCGCCCCCTTGGTGCCAGTGCATCTCGACTCGCCTTACTTCAGCGGCACATGTGAGTTGGCAGTAGTCTATACCCTCCCTGTGGCTGGGATTGACGTGGTACTAGCCAACGACTTGGTGACCGATTGGAGCACCAATCATCCCAAGATCGTGGACGAGTCAGCCAGAACAGCAAGGTCTGAGGTAACAGCGGGCAGTGGTAAATTCCAGGTACAGTCAGACCCGGATTCAGATATAATGTTTAATCCTTCCTCTCGCCTACAGATTGACGACAGAGTCTACAATACTCTAGCAGTGTCTCCTGATTTTTCTCTCGCCAAGAAACATGAGGTTACGATGGCAGAAGTACCTGAGCTAGAAGAGAGGCCTTGTGTGCAGGCACCCACGGATACTAACGAGTCTGGAGCGAAGGCGGACGTGTACTTGCGGTATGGCAAGGTACAGCGTTCATGGAACCAGCCAGAGATTCCCCAGACGTCAGAGGTATGTGAGGTGTGTTCGAAAGGTCTAGTGCCCTCTTTGGTCCAAACCAGGCTAGTGGATTAGCCGGTTATGGACATGAAAGGCTCGGGAAGCTTATCCCTCAATGGGCCTCATGTTTCTTAGCGATATTTTATTTTGTTCTCTTATGTGTTCTCAGTGTTCTCAGTAAGGACCGGTGGACGACCCGACAGATGATGGCTCCCTTGAACATCGTAGAGAGATCCCAGGGATTAGAGACGTGCACTATGAGTGTTGCAGTTGAAGAAGGGACCTGGAAGGTAATGGTAGATACAGGAGGTACGAGAAATGATAATATGAGTGACTGTTTCCGACAGGTTGACACCCCCCGCGTGATAGCTGAGCCTCAACGCAGCGTTATACGGAACGTTGGTCGACCTGACGGTGGCAGAGCGAATGCCATCTGCGACGTGCAAGCAGCCCTGTGGAAACTAGGTGTAAGCCTAGTAGAGGCGTATGCAGTAAGTATTGACTTATCCACTGTCGCTATCACTCTGAATTATCAGACCCCTGTATTCCAGGTTCCTGTCTCCCTGAAGGACGACATAGGGAAGTGTCGAGTCACCCCAGATCGTGTCTACACGGATCCTTACTCGAGAGGTGTGAGATAATGCCCCTGCTTGACATCGCAGTGGAGACGTGGAAGATTACGTCAGGCAGGTCATCGCCTGCCATTTTCAAGTTCCCTTTGTGCCAGGGTTTCTCAGTAGAAAAGTTCTGTGGACAAGACAGCCTCATCACTCCAGTTCATAGTATAAGTAAGTCCATTTGGAGTTGTGTCGCCGTACTAATTTGGTTTGTTTCCTTTTATAGAACCCCAAACCAAATTCTTTTTGGTGGGGAGGTGTTACGAACCCGGATCCAGCGTCGAGCCCGGAGCAGTGACAACCGCGCCATCTGTGGGTCAGCTCCCGAAACCCCCGCCAAACGACGACGACACCTGGTGCGGACGGCGAATACTGGCCACAAGGGCCAGTTTCCAGTCCCGTTCAGCACTCTACACCGCCGCTGCTGACCTCTGGTGAGGTGGTGCTCAGACTACAACGCCATCTATGAAGTGGATGTGTCAGGTGTTTGTGTCTGAGCCTGTAAGTGAGGTGTTTTAGTGTCCCAGTTATTGATGACGTGTCTGCTTACAGAGTCGACCTGGGACTGCTGTGATGGGAGATGAGTCAGTCTACACGAGGCAGCCAGTCTCCATACCTTGTACCTTGTTGCAGCCGTTGTGAAGTCGTCCCCCCGGAAGAACACTGTGGTGTGTTAGCCTGCCAGTGGAGTGGCAGTAAAAGGATTACCCGGGACCGACTGTTGGAGACGATTATCCACTGGGGTATTGAGGACAGGAGGGTGATTTGTGATATCACACGAGACTCCTGTCTAGGGTGTTTACCCTAATATTGTTCGTGGAGTGGCCTGACCAGCGTTGTGGGTCCGGAACCTGCCAGCAGACCGGCTGGATTTGTGGTTTGACGGCCCCACG
>NC_091168.1:5594664-5597164 GCF_040958095.1 Procambarus clarkii
CTTCTTCCCCCCGGCACTCCTTTCTTCCCCCGGCACTCCTCTTCTTCCCCCCGGCACTCCTCTTCCCCCCGGCACTCCTCTTCTTCCCCCCGGCACTCCTCTTCTTCCCCCCCGGCACTCCTCTTCTTCCCCCCGGCACTCCTCTTCTTCCCCCCGGCACTCCTCTTCTTCCCCCCCGGCACTCCTCTTCTTCCCCCGGCACTCCCTTCTTCCCCCCGGCACTCCTCTTCTTCCCCCCCGGCACTCCTCTTCTTCCCCCCGGCACTCCTCTTCTTCCCCCCCGGCACTCCTCTTCTTCCCCCCCGGCACTCCTCTTCCCCCCGGCACTCCTCTTCCCCCCGGCACTCCTCTTCCCCCCCGGCACTCCTCTTCCCCCCCGGCACTCCTCTTCCCCCCCGGCTTTCCTCTTCCCCCCCGGCACTCCTCTTCCCCCCGGCACTCCTCTTCCCCCCCGGCACTCCTCTTCCCCCCGGCACTCCTCTTCCCCCCCCCCCGGCACTCCTCTTCCCCCCCGGCACTCCTCTTCCCCCCCCCGGCACTCCTCTTCCCCCCCCCCGGCACTCCTCTTCCCCCCCCGGCACTCCTCTTCCCCCCCCGGCACTCCTCTTCCCCCCCCGGCACTCCTCTTCCCCCCCGGCACTCCTCTTCCCCCCCCGGCACTCCTCTTCCCCCCCGGCACTCCTCTTCCCCCCGGCACTCCTCTTCCCCACCGGCACTCCTCTTCCCTCCCCGGCACTCCTCTTCCCTCCCCGGCACTCCTCTTCCCCCCCCAGCTTCTTTCCCCCCCCCGGCACTCCTCTTCCCCCCCCCGGCACTCCTCTTCCCCCCCCGGCACTCCTCTTCCCCCCCCGGCACTCCTCTTCCCCCCCGGCACTCCTCTTCCCCCCCCGGCACTCCTCTTCCCGCCCCGGCACTCCTCTTCCCCCCCCGGCACTCTTCTTCCCCCCCGGCACTCCTCTTCCCCCCCGGCACTCCTCTTCCCCCCCCCCCCGGCACTCCTCTTCCCCCCCCCGGCACTCCTCTTCCCCCCCGGGCACTCCTCTTCCCCCCGGGCACTCCTCTTCCCCCCCTCTGGCACTCCTCTTCCCCCCCCCGGCACTCCTCTTCCCCCCCCCGGCACTCCTCTTCCCCCCCCGGCACTCCTCTTCCCCCCCCGGCACTCCTCTTCCCTCCCCGGCACTCCTCTTCCCCCCCCGGCTTCTCCTTTTCCCCCCCCGGCACTCCTCTTCCCCCCCGGCACTCCTCTTCCCCCCCGGCACTCCTCTTCCCCCCCGGCACTCCTCTTCCCCCCGGCACTCTTCCCCCCCGGGCACTCCTCTTCCCCCCCCGGCTTCTCCTTTTCCCCCCCCGGCACTCCTCTTCCCCCCCGGGCACTCCTCTTCCCCCCCGGGCACTCCTCTTCTCCCCCGGGCACTCCTCTTCCCTCCCCTCTGGCACTCCTCTTCCCTCCCCTCTGGCACTGTTTCCTCTCCCCCCCCCCTCTGGCACTGTTTCCTCTTCCCCCTCTCTCCAGCACTGTTTCCTCTTCTCCCCTCCCTCCGGCACTGTTTCCTCTCTCCCCTCCCTCCGGCACTGTTCCTCTTCTCCCTTCCCTCCGGCACTGTTTCCTCTTTTCACCCCCCATCCGGCACTGTTTCCTCTGTCCCCCCCCCTGGCACTCCGCTTCCCTCCCCCCCGGCACTCTGCTTCCCTCCCCCCCCGGCACTCCGCTTCCCTGCCCCCCCGGCACTCCGCTTCCCTCCCCCCCCCCCCGGCACTCCGCTTCCCTCCCCCCCGGCACTCCGCTTCCCTCCCCCCCCCCCCCGGCACTCCGCTTCCCTCCCCCCCCCCCGGCACTCCGCTTCCCTCCCCCCCCCCCCCGGCACTCCGCTTCCCTCCCCCCCCCCGGCACTCCGCTTCCCTCCCCCCCCCCGGCACTCCGCTTCCCTCCCCCCCCGGCACTCCGCTTCCCTCCCCCCCCCGGCACTCCGCTTCCCTCCCCCCCCCGGCACTCCGCTTCCCTCCCCCCCCCCCGGCACTCCGCTTCCCTCCCCCCCCCTGGCACTCCGCTTCCCTCCCCCCCCGGGCACTCCGCTTCCCTCCCCCCCCGGCACTCCGCTTCCCTCCCCCCCTCCGGCACTCCGCTTCCCTCCCCCCCCCCGGCACTCCGCTTCCCTCCCCCCCCCCCCGGCACTCCGCTTCTTCCCCCCCCCCCGGCACTCCACTTCCCTTCCCCCCCCCCCCCGGCACTCCGCTTCCCTCCCCCCCCGGCACTCCGCTTCCCTCCCCCCCCGGCACTCCGCTTCCCTCCCCCCCCCGGCACTCCGCTTCCCTCCCCCCCCCGGCACTCCGCTTCCCTCCCCCCCCGGCACTCTGCTGCCCTTCCCTTCCCCCCCCGGCACTCTGCTGCCCTTCCCTTCCCCCCCCCCGGCACTCTGCTGCCCTTCCCTTCCCCCCCCGGCACTCTGCTGCCCTTCCCTTCCCCCCCGGCACTCTGCTGCCCTTCCCTTCCCCCCCGGCA